>NC_064574.1:87251690-87256690 GCF_937001465.1 Orcinus orca
GGCGAGTCGGACAGCAGGCTCTCCACGCTGAACGGGCTGGCCTTGGGCGGGCCCGCGGCGCCGCGCTCGGCCGCCGCCGCCGCCGACCCGGGCGCACACGGGGTCGCGTCCTTGTCCGCGGGGCGGCCTAGCCGCGGCTGCGGGCCGGCGCCGCTTCTTTGGCTCGGGTAAAAGGCGGGATCGCAGGTGCCGGGAGCGGGCGGCTCGCCGGGCGGTGCGGGCGCAGCACCGGCGGCGCCGGCGGCGTGCGCGCCGGGGCCCTTGGCCGCGGCGGCGGGCGGCGGCGGCTCGGGCGGCTCCGGGGACAGGCCGCCGCCGCCGCTGTCGCTGTCGGAGCTGGGCGCGCTGTGCAGGGACAGGCCGCCGGGCGAGTGCAAGTGGCGGCTCTGGCTCTTGAGCAGCTTCTTCTCGTGCTTGCGCTTCTTCTTCTCCATCTTCTCCAGTTCCTTGCGTGCGATCTCCTCCGGGTCCATCGGCTCGCCACTGCACGTGGTAGGATGGGAGTTGTGCGCCGGCCGCCCAGGGCCCTTCTTCGTGTTCTCCTTCTTCCTCCACTTGGCCCGGCGGTTTTGGAACCAGACCTAGAGCAGCCGGATAGGGGAAAGGAAGGCACGGTCAGGCGGCGGGCTTGCCGTGGGGCGCTTCGGGCCTCCCCACTCCCCCCAGAGAGGCCTGCACAATCTCGGCTCCGGCCAGGGGGCGGGAGCCGAGCCACGCGGCCCAGCCGACCCTGAGCTGGATTTTGGCACTCAAGCTGCACGTTCCAAAGTGTTATCTTTTCCACCCAGAAGGAGGTAGATGGGGCCTCTCGGCCGGCTTCCCGCTCCAACTTCTCACCTCGGGGAACTGGGAGCTGCCCCTTCGTTGGGCAGGGCCGGTCTGGCCCCTGACCGAGGGCGTCGGGATCCTGGTCGGGAGGCAGAGGGCAGGGGGCCCCTCTTCGCCTCTCCTGGCTTCTCACAGCTTGTGTTCTAAGCAGCCCGCCTGGCCCGGCGCTGAACGTCTGGCCTGAGGACCAGTGGCGCTGGGCTCAGCTGCCCTGCACACCTGTCTTCGGCTCTCTGGAGATTGAGTCAAAGCCCAGATTTTGGGGGCTCCCGTGAAGGGAAATCTGGGTGCTTTTTCCTCCAGAAGGGCCTGGGAAGCCGAACTTGGGGGGGAGAGCTTCAGCAGCCCCTCCCTCCCCTCCCCATTCAGAAAGCCTGCTTTCTGAAGGAAGGTTCCGTGCCAGGGCACCAACACAGCCTCCTCAAACCAGTTGTGCTTGGCCTGGACCAGGGAGGGGTCCGGCAGTCAGGGAAGCAAGAGGCCAGCTTCCAGGCCGTGCGGAGAAGAGGCCAGGGCCCGTCCTGCATCCTGCCGCCTCTCTGCAGGCCTCCTCCTGGGAGCCCCGCGGTTCTCCAGGGTGGCAGCAGCCCTAGACCCTGGCTCCAGCACCACACACACAGTCAAATCCCGCTGAGCCCCAGGCACACGACCCTTCTCAAAAGATCGCGATAATTCGAATTCTTTGTTCCGGCTGTGTAGAGACCGGCACAATAGCAGGCCCGCCTGGTCACCGGCACCCTTTTTTGGTGCCAAGGTGCGTGAGTTAAGTGGTAACCTCCCCAAGACTGTCTCTGCCCTTTCATTCTTTCTTCCTTTTTAAATACTTCTTTTTTGGTGTAAATTCCAGGCTGCCTTGTCACCCAGAATTTCTCATTATCATATTAGAGGAGAAATGAAGAGATCTTGACTTCACTTAAGACACTTAGAACAAATTGGATAAGAGGATTTACAAACAGAAGAGGTCATGCGGGGAAGCGCAAACACAGGAGAGAGCACCTTTTAGACAAAGCTACTGGCGCTAAGCAGGTACCTTCCCAGCCTTAGCCTCCAAGCCCGGCGCCCACAGCTGTGGCCCACACCCCGCTGACCACCACACCGACCCGGAAAAAGATGTCTGTACTTTAGGGAAACATCTAATTATGCACGATTCATCTTGAATTTTCAATCCACCAAATTGACACTGTATTTTTAAAAAGAATACCGCCGGCAGTCTCGGAATAAAATCAAATTACGGGAGAAAAAAAAAAAGATATAACCGATGGTGTTAAAGATTCAGACACCCTTTCCCCCCACAATGTGTTAATTGTTTGTGTCCACCTCCCCTTCCTCAGCTGCCCCCTTCTGCAAAGCTCTGAATAAATACGTGTTTTCATGTGAATATTTTAGAGGCGAAAGTAAACAAACGCGCTAGCTGCAGGCTGGTGTGCGGAGCCCCCAGCCGGGGCCCGGCGTCGCGGGGTCTGCCGTCTCCCGGTCTCTCCTCCAGTCCGAGCCGGGCCGGCTCCTTCTGGCCGCTTCGCCCGCCCCAGCGCCTCGTTTCTCGCCGTCGCCCCGACCCACCACACAGCTCCCCGGTTCGGACGCAGCAGCCGTTCTCCGGCCCCTCCCGAGCCGCCTCGGCTCCCTCCGGGATGCCCGCCTCCCTCTCCACGGGGCGCCGAGCCCCGGACCCCCCCCCACCTTCCGGCGGGCGTGCGCGCGGCGGGCTCTGACGGAGGCTGTGGTCTCCCACCTGGAAGCCGAGAACAAAGGCGGGCCGGGCCGCGCAGGCCGCCAGGCGGGATGCTGGCTCGCGGGACGCACAGGCGGGTCTTTACCTGAACTCGGGACTCAACCAGATCCAGGCGCAGCGCCAGCGCCTCGCGCATGAACACGTCGGGATAGTGGCTCTCGTTGAACGCCTTCTCCAGTTCCTCCAGCTGCCAGCCCGTGAAGTTGGTGCGGGTGCGCCGCCGCTTGCAGCCCGGGCTCTCCTTGTCCGGGTCCCCCGAGTCTGCGGGCACGCACAGGACACCGCGCGGCTCAGCCCCGGGCCCGGCTGGAACGCGGCCACCCGCTTCTGTCCAGGGGCCACCGAGAGGAGAGGGCGGCGCGCGCCCTGAGCCGGGCGGAGGGCGGCGAGCGAGGAGGCCGTGGCGCCGCGGCCGCCCGCGACCCACTCCTCCGCCCGACGGGGTCCCCTGCCTCCCGCCGCCCCTCCCCGCCCGCCGCGCCTACCTGACAGCTTGAAGGGCTGGCTATCGCCGCCGACCCCGCAGGCGGCCGGCAGCAGCGGCGTGGGGTTGACCACCGAGGCGGCGGCGGCGGCGGCGCACGAGCCGCTGAGCAGACCGTCGATGGAGAAGGGTACCGAGGCGGCGGCGGCGGCGGCGGCGGCGGCCGACTGCAGCTGGTGGCCGGCCAGCTCGTACACGTGGTGGTGGCCCAGCGGGTAGGGGAAGCCCACCACGCCGCCCAGTGAGCCCCCGAACTGGGCATGCGGGTGCTCCAGGAGGCGGCCGTCCATCATCTCGCGCGGGGGGCCGGCGGGGCGCGGGGGCGCGGGCCGGGGCCGGGGCGGGCCAGCGGCGGGAGGCGCGGACGGCGGCGGCGGAGACAGGGACCCGGAGCCCTACACATGCTTCGCCCGCACTCCGGCGCTTTACTTTATCAACATCAAGCTCCCGATAATTAGCCGCGGCCCGGGGAATTTGGGACCAATAAGAAGCGCTAATCGGCTCTGACGTCAGAGGCGTGCTGGGTGCAAGGAAACGTTTTCCATATCGATTGCTAATTATACCTGACATGCACCTCAATAAACAGTATCAGGAACTGTCACAACAAGACGGGGGGAGGGGCGCGGGGAGCGGCCCGGGCGGGGGCCCCCGGCGAGCCCCCACCCCCATCCCCGCCGGACCCAGCCCGCGCCTCCCCCTGCCGCCGGCTCCCGCCCCTCCGCAAATCACTAATAGATTTCCCTTTAAAACATTCGCCGGCGTGTTGTGGGGATTTTTCACCAGAAATGCTGTACTCTCTGAACCTTTAAAGTGGTGTTGCTCCAATTACAGAGAGACATTGAGCGGCAAATAGACTGATCCGATAATAGGAGATTCATCATCCGCTCTTTCCGAAACTGTCACATTGAATTTAAAACTACAAGGGCTTCTCGTCTCCTCTCCGGCTCCAGGCGGCGGGGGAGAGGAGCCCGGCGGGGGAGGGGCAGGGGGAGCAGAGGGAGGAGGTGGCTCCGAAACAGATGACCAGTGCCCTCTCGGGTTGATTGGCAGCAGCCCATTCTATAGACACAGAGGTGGGCGGTGGCTGGGGTGCCGCCCTGACCCCGCACCCTACCCCCTACCCCCTACCCTCTACCCCGGCAAAACCCGGGCAGCGGCGGAGGAGAGAGGCGGAAAGGAGGAGGGGAGAAGTAGTTTGGGGTGGCAGCCAATCAGGCCCCCTACACACACACACAAGTGAAAAAATAAATACATCTCGCTTTGACTCGGCCTCTGAAGAATAGGGCCAAGGCGCCCAACTCATTTGTTATAATTAAATTATGTTCTCAGAGAAGTGTCACTCCCTTCTCCACTATAAAGTATCGATAGACTCAGAGCTCAATCATTAAAGGATATATTCTTAAATAAGCAGCAAATTAGGACTGTGGGCAGAAGGGAAAGATACATGTATCTTTATATAAAGCGGCCTTTGTAAAAAAGTTTGTCAATGGAGAGGTTGCATCTTGCTGCGGCCAGCCCCCAGGCAGGGAGGAAGAGCTCCTGGGCCTCGGTCCGAGCCAGTCCTGGAGCCTTGCGGCCGGCAGCCTCTCACCCCAGGGCAAAGCGACAGGCAAGGTGGCCTTTGGTGAGCCAGGCTGCCGAGCCCCGAGCCAGGAGCGAAGGGGAAGGGCAGGCCAGGGCTGTGCGTCTGCGCGTCGGCGCCGGTCCTGTGCCGGTTCTTGTGTCAGCGCCTGTGCGCGTGTGTCTGTGCCCGGGGAGGGATACACACAACCGCTCGGGTCGACAGGAGGGGAGGGCCCGAGGGGGCGAGGTCCGCACCCCCGACCCGTGAGCCGGCTTCCGCCCGGACCTGCCCGAGAACCCGGCGCTGGACACGCACCCTGGCGAGGGTCCGAACTGGGTGTGCCTTGGCGCATCGCCCGCGATTTATCCACCCTCCTCTCCGCCCTTGCTCAA